>NW_026644937.1:175759-203259 GCF_030020395.1 Manis pentadactyla | reverse complement strand
AAGGGGGAGGCGCGGGCCGCGGTAGGCAAAGAGCGGCGCCCAGCTCCACCCCCACCTGCGGTAGGTAGGGGTGGAGGCCGGCGGACTCCCTCACCACGGGGGGTGGCAGGGAGCTCTGCCCACTACGCGCAGAAAAGGAGGGGCAGCGGCTGGGGGGTCCGGTACCCCAAGGCACCCTCTCGGATCGCTAGAGAAGGCTTTTCTCACCGAGGGCGTATCGCTCCCTGACCCACCAGAGCACCACGGCTCGGACCCACACACGCGCCGGCCTGACACGAGAAGGGCCAAGGCGGTGTCGGTGGCTTTTGCTCACGAGGGCGTGGAGTGAGGAGACGTGGAGGCGGGGGGGTCTGCGGTAGGGGTAAAAACAAAAAAATAATAAAATAGTGGGGAAAAAAGAAAAAAAAAAAGCAGCACAGGCCGACGGCATGAGCGGTCACTCACGGCTGGGGGCCACGAGCTTGTGCCTGTGGGCCTCAGGCTCGCCCTTTTGCCTCCCTGTTCTCGCGTGCCACTGGAGGCGCACAGCGGCAACTCATCAAACAAAGCACGCCAGAGAGCTAACAAAAGGAGCCAGTGAGACGGTAGCCTGGCCAAGACGGCCACGGCACCCCCGCGTCCTTGGCTCGGCCCACCGCAGCAGTCACACGCCCACGCGTCTCGCCAGCGCACCAGCCCCGACGGGGACGGCGCCCGACGGAGTCGGCCCCCCCGCGGCACGCGAGCGGGACCGACGAGGCACCCTATCCCCGGGCCGCACAAAACCCCCTTCCCCCCAACACACCCCCACGGTGTGTGGTCGGGGAGGGGCACGGGCCGGGCGTGCCTCCCTTACCGCCTCGACCCCCCACTCGTTCACGGGAACTTCTGCAAGGCACTCACAACTCCACTCACTCCACTCCACCGCGGCAGCAAGCCGAGCAGGGGAAGCTTGCTGGGGGAAGGGAACGACACCGCCACTCGGCCTCAGGCACCTGACGGGCGACCTGGAGCGCTCCAGGAGCACCACAAGAGGACCGAGCAACACACGCCGGCGGGACCCGGGAGAAGGGCTCGCCGCGTGGCGGCGTGGCGGCCTCCCTCCCCTACCACGGGAGAGAGGCCCGCCCGCCAGGACACGGCCCACAGGCCAACGCGAGGGTGTCCGCTGCGTCCAGGGACCCCGGGCCCGCCCACGCCGTGAGGCAGAGGGCGGGAGGACGAGATCGGGCCGGACTCCGCACGCCCCTGGCCTCTCTTCCTTTCTCACCCACACCACGCAGCCCAGCAGCAGATGGGGGCGTGCGCGGGGACAGGGCAGGAGGCGAGGGGCCCCGCGCGCGCACAGCGAGAAGAGCAGTCCCGTTCGCTCCGAACGTCTGTCCCTCGCTCCGGCGCGGTTCAGGCCCGGCCCAGGAGAGCGCGAGATCGCCACATCGATCAGGAGCACACGGGGACGACGCCCCCGCCGCGTGTGGGAGGAGGGCAGCCCGCCGAGGCCAGGAAACGACGACGGGGCCTGCTTCCCCCGGAGTCGGTGCAGTCGAGAGGACCCCACGCCAGACAAGCGCCCAACACACGAGGCACAGAGCCTCCAGGGTGGGTCGTGGGGGAGTCCATCACGACACAACCGCAGGCAGGCGGGGAGAGCACCACGCAGGACAAGAGGACCCGGACACGCGCGCACGCGCACGTCTCCTCCTCCCCCGCCGCCCTTGGGTCACCAGGCACCGTGAGGGTGCGCACCCAGATCGGGACCTCCCTGGGCGCACGCGACAAGAGCCAGCGCACAGGCACACGCGGGTGGCGACCTCAGGGAATGCAGGAGCGGAGCCGGGCATCTATCCGGCCGCACACGCTCAAGAAGCCCGGAGCCGTGCCACGCACGTCCAAGAGAGGTCCCAGAGTCCCTCAGCGACCAGCACCGAGTGACAGGGTGTCAGCACCTCTCTGCAGGTACAATCGGACCGCCTCTCGAGAGAGGAATCACAGGGCCACCCCACGGACAGCGGGGTCCCCCCATGACGAGCGCGTGGCCTGTCCCCACCGGGCCCAATCCCCCCAGCATCACACCACTGTCACCAGGGCTCCAGGGCTCCCGGGGCCATCTGGTCGACCCTTGGGGGGGGTTGGGAGGTTGAAGTGGGCTTGCGGGAAAGGGAGGGGGAGGGGGAGGGGGAGGGGGAGGGGGAGGGGTCAGACAGTCGGCGGGGCGCGGGTCGGTGGGTGACAGCAGGGAGGCCCGGGGACACGCGGCAGCGGCAGCGGAGTCGGGGTCGGGATCGGGATCGGGATCGCGATCACCCTTCCCTTTCCCAGCCGCCGGTCGGTCCCCACATCCGGGAGATAAGTCGGCGGGAGGGGAGGCCTTCAAAGAGACGAGACTTGTGTAAAAGGAAACAATGCCGGGCCGGCCGGGCCGGGCCGGTCCTTCCACACATACGGAATGGAGGGGCAAGGGGCCGTATCCCTCTCCCCCAAACGTGAGCGCCTACAACGAACGGATCCCACACGAGGGACCGCGGGCAGGCCCCTGGAGCCCCACGAGGACCACCCCGTACGCCACGGGGCCCAGCCCCACCTCCGGAGCCGGACGCCGAGCCGAGCGAGCGGAGCGGGGCGGGGCGGGGCGGGGCGGAGGCCCGGGCAGACGTGTGACACGCACGGAGGAGGGCCTGGCCACGGAGAAGGAACAGAAAGGGCGGCGCGGCACAGCGCGCGACCACCTCTCTCTCTCTCTCTCCTCCCTCCTGCGTCTACGTCTCCCTCTCCGCCGCAGCCGTCTCGGTCGGCCGGCGGGTGGGTAGGTGAGTGGGTCCCCGCGGGCGGAGGGACACCGGCGCTGGCTGCTAGTCGACCCGTTCGGGCGGCCTCCCAGGGCCCAGGCCACCAAGGGAGCGACCGAGCGTGCGTGGCGACAGTCACCACCCGAGAAAGCGAATCCGCGGCCCCAGTCTCCGGCGAGCGCAGAGCGCGCCGGCGTCCCGGCACGACCGGGCCTGCAGCGCCCGCTACCCGCGTCCTCCTGGAAGTCCGCCTCGGGGAACCGTGGCCACGTCCTGTCCCTTGCCCGGTGTCACCGCAGCTCGAGAGGGAACAGGCCGCATAAAAGCGGCCGGCAGGTGGCGCCCGACAACCGGCGCCGGTCGGTCCGTCAGCGGGACGGATCCGGATCGCAGGGCCGGCGAGAGCTCGCCACCGGCCGCCGTGAAGGTCCCCCATCCATCCGATCCCGGGCCGCCCCGGGGCTCCCACCCACCCACCCACCCGCACGTGAGGGTAAACACAAAGGGAGGAAGGAGGACACCCACCAACGGAAACTCATCCCATCCCACGCTCTCGCCTAGGAAGAAGGAATACCGTCAGAAATGGCCACCCACCCTGAAGTACAGGTTTCGGATACTATTTCGTCCTCTTAGAAAAGTAAATAAATAGAAAGGCAGTTCCCCGGTGGCGGTCGCCAATAGGTTCCTCACCACGGTATAAAGGTCATAACCAAGTGCGGGCAAAGGGGTCGGTTTGTGTGCATACCGAGGATCAGAGCCTAATTTGGCTACCTACCCAGAAAACGAATTAAGATACGACATGAAGAAAACTTCCACCGTCAACGTCCTCCTCTGCGAGAGTCATTCCAGAAGCGGATCGTCAGAAAACCTCAACAAAGATCCTGGCGGCGCCGTGGCAGCTGTCGCTGCCTTCATCCCGCCGCTTCCTGGCCTCGCCGTTGGAAGGAAGGAAGAAGGAGGTATCTAAGCGGGCCCGTGCGTACAGTCCAACAACGGACTTGACTGCATCGCTATTGTCGGAACTCAACCCACAATCAGGAGGAGTGCAAGCCGCAGCGCTCCAAAGTCGTGAGACTGTAGACTATCTACCGTGAAAAGAACATAATGGGATGTGGACCGTTCCCAGGGATGCGCCGTGTGTTTTCTTTCATTCGTCTGATTTCTCTCAAACCGTTCACGTGCAGTTAGACAATATCCATCCTGTGATGGATAAGTTTTCACCAATGCCTAGGGGGTAGGTACCTCACTGGTTTTCTGGGTTTCACCGGACAGGGCCGGTAACCGTAGGTCTGCTTTCGCCCTGTGTCCGTATTCCCATTCTGTGAAGGTGCGAACTCGCCGTCTGATCAGCCGCAGTCTGCTAAAACCTACATACACAGGCTTTTAGGTTACTCTACAAGAAGTTATGTCAGAGAGAGAATCCATCTTCCCGTGTTCTCTCCCGTCTGCTATACCTCTATAGCTTTTCTTCTTCCTTTCCTTCCTAATGACAGCCCTTTCGTAGAATCCGTGCCTCATATCGAAAATCACCGAGTAGCGTCCTCCTTTCCGAGCGGTAAAGATACCTCAAGACAAAGGCCGGGCACAGAAGCCACAGGGCACACATCTGCAAAGAAGCCAAAAAGCTAATAACCCCTTTCAAAGAATACGGCTCCTCTCTCACTCACCGACTTCACAGTTGCCCGTATGGCCCCGGAAGACGGCGGCGGCGGGTTAGCCAGAGACGGGTAAGATTCCTCACGGGAGGAACAACCTATAAGGCAGGCACAGGTCGCAGGGGGGCGCCATCAGGCGAGAAACTGGGGATCCACGGAGGTGAGGCTTAGAGCCTCCCCCCCACCCCACCCCCCGACCCCCCGCCGTTTGGAGAGGAATCTTCTGCGTCCGTGGATGTTCTGTGCCCCTTGTCTAGCTCGGATTAATACTCAGTCTACAGGCACAGACCTGATCGTCTACATTCGCCCTCCCTCTGACAGCACTAAACTATGTCTCCTGCCTTCGTCCTGCATCTACCGACCACTTCAGCATTTTATTAAAAACTGAAAATAAAAAGTAAGGAAGGGAGAGACATGTGGGATTCACATATAAATCGAGTATAAAAATCAATCGAAACCATCATAGCCGACTGGACGGTTGAGAGTTCACCAGGCGTGATCAAAACCGAACGCGTCCGTGATAACGACTGCCCTTAGCCACCGTTCACCAGGTAAGAACTTAGTCACTGGGTAAGAACTAGGTCACCGTGGAACACCTTGTTCGTCATGCTGCAGAAGATGGGAGACCCTCGAGGATGAGGCTGGGGCTTGATGGGTGACTGCGCATCGAGTCCCCTCCACAGAATGTTACCGCTGTTAACAACCATCCGATCGACACATAGGAGAGGTGCCCTCTCAAAAAAATAAGAAGAATAAAAAATAAAAAATAAACACTGATCAGTGAGCAAAACACTCTCTGTAAGGCCATTCTTTAAATATTGAGGCTCCTGAAGACATGCTGACGGTTCCCTGCCAGACGTAATCGTACAACTAGAGCCAGTGCAAGAGGAAAGGTGAAATAGGAACTTCTCAGGACCAGAATGGTCGGAGCTGAACCCGGAAACAGCTATCGTCTGAATATATGCTAAGATGATCTCCCGAGAGAGAGCAGCATTCACGTAGCAGACGGCATTAGCAACGCAGCACGTGTGCAACACTTGGTAGGACGACAGATGACCGAGACTTGGTTTACTTGAAGAGCGTGGCATGACCATACGTACCCCTGATAAGCTCAGCTTCCGGTGGTGGTTGGAGATGGCGTTCCCAACAAATCTAGGGCAGAAGCAGCCGTCTAGGAATCCCAGATCCCGCCTTGGGGCGGGGAGAAGACTTGACTGTTCCTTGGGATGGTGTAAGAACGAGTTCTTGGAAGCTCGGAAAGAGCGCCCCGTGTAAGCCGGTGAGCCAGAGAGGCTGTGAGCTCAAATCCCAAAGGAAACCACCTTCTTAACCAGGGCAGTATCGCGAGTAACAGTTTTTGGCGAAAGGCTTGGGTTAAGGAGGTTGGATGGATGGTAGGGGGGGGGAGAACTCGGAGGGAGATGGTGGAGAAAAGAGCCGTTTCCAGAATCTGTGTCACAACGGGAAACTGAGGGGGGTCGGGGCTGCCAGGGTGGGAATTGGGGGTAGCGAGGGGTGTGTCATCGAGTGGGTTTGCAGGTGCGCTAAATTAAAAAGACATTTTTCGACAGGCTGTCACCGTACACGTGCAAACAGTCCATTTCCCCTCTTCGTTCCTTTTGCTCCTGTCAGCTTCTAAACCCTCAACTCTCCTGAATATCGAGAGCTCACCTTCCACCTTACATCACAGACAGTGCTTCAGCCATCAGTTTGCAAGCTCTCTCCTCTGGGACCTCTCAGATTTCTGCAGGTGAGCTGAGGGACACAGAGACCCTGTCCTCGGGGACATCATTACACGGTTTTGTCCCCCTACCTCCAGAACCGGTGTAATGACTGAATCCTTCTCTCACCCACACTCGAAAGAGGTCTAACTCCTGGGAGGACTCACACGTTCAGCTCGCCTTTCCGGCGCAGGCCAAGTTGGAACTGAGTTCACCTGCAGCTGGTGTGACAGCCAACGTGCCGTGTAGGTAAGTTATCACTTTTATGCTCTTCTTTTTTGGTCCACTTGGGCTCTCACTGACCTGGCAGGCCACGTGGCCCTCTCCCTGCAACGCTGCTTAATGAGGAGAGAGAGCTAAGGCAGGAAGGAGCAAAAGAAGCTAAACTGTGCACCAGCTCCGTGACACGGTACCTCAAGAGGGCATTTTAGTAAGTCTGTATTATAGCACAGTAAATTATCTCTCTGAACGAACTTGAGGGAAACAAGTGCATTCCCTCCACTCCATAGGTCCTCAGCATCGAGTCCCCTCCACAGAATTTTATTGCTGTTAACAACCATTTGATCAATACATAGGAGAGGTGCCCTCTCAAAAAAAAAAAACTAGGCTAAAATCTCTTGGACGTAAACATGAGCGACTTCTCCATGACCATTATCTCCCCGGGGCAAGGGAAACAGAAGCAAAAAAAAATGAACAAGTGGGACTATACCAAGCTGAAAAGCTTCTGTACAGCAAAGGACACCACCCATAGAACAAAAAGGCATCCTACAGTATGAGAGAATATAGTCGTAGGTGACAGATCCGATAAAGGGTTGACCTCCAAAATAGACTAAGAGCTCACGCACCTCAACAGGCAGAAAGCAAATAATTCAATGAAAAAACGGGCACAGGATCGAAACGGACATTTCTCCAGAGAAGAAAATCAGATGGCCAACAGACACAGGAAAAGATGCTCGCTCCACATCGCTCATCACCGTCAGAGAAATGCCATTTAAAACCACAATGAGCTATCACCTCACACCAGTCAGGATCGCCACCATCCAAAAGACAAACAACAACGAATGTTGGCTGGCGAGGTTGTGGAGAAAGGGGAACCCTCCTACACTGCCGGTGGGGATGTATATCAGTTCCACCATTGGGGGAAGCAGTATGGGGGTTCCTCCAAAAGCTCAAAATAGAAATACCATTTGACCCGGGAATTCCACTCCTAGGAATTTACCCTAAGAACGCAGCGGCCCAGTTTGAAAAAAGACAGATGCACCCCTATGTTCATCGCAGCACTACCTACAATAGCCAAGAAATGGAGGCAACCTAAGTCGTCCATCCGTAGATGAGTGGATAAAGAAGATGTGGTATGTAAACACAGTGGACTATTATTCGGCCATGAGAAGAAATGGTGCTAGAGGGTATTATGCTCAGTGAAATAAGCCAGGCAGAAAAGGACAAGTATCAAACGATCTCACTCATCTGTGGAGTATAAGAACAAAGAATACAAACTGAAGGAACAAAACAGCAGTCGACTCACAGAACCCAAGAATGGAGTAACTCGTTACCAAAGGGAAAGGGACTGGGGAGGGTGGGTGGGAAGGGAGGGATAAGGGGGGGAGGAAGGGGAGGCATTACTATTAGCAGACATAATGTGGGTGGGGGGGCACGGGGAGGGTCATACAACACAGAGAAGACAAGTAGTGATTCTGTAGCATCTTACTACGCTGATGGACAGTGACCGTCGGGGTGGGGGGGAGGGGGCGGACTTGGTGATGGGGGAAGCCTAGGAAACATAATGCTCCTCATGTAGTTCTTCATTAATGATATCCCCACCCCAAAGAAAAGGAAGGAAGGGAGGGAGGCAGGGAGAAGAGAGGGAGGGAGGAACAGAAGAGAGAGAGAGAGAGAGAGAGAGAGAGAGAGAGAGAGAGAAGAGAAAGGGGGTGGAAGAAAACAGAGAAAGAGAAAGGGAGGGAAAAAGGGAAGGAGAAAGGATGAGAGAGAGAGAGAGAAAGAAAAGCAAAAGAAGGAAGAAGAAGAAAGAGGAGGCAGAAGAACAGGAAGAAGAAGAAGAGAGAGAAAACAGCAAAGAAGTAGAAGATAGAAGAAGAAGAAAAGATGTAAAGAACAAGAAGAAAGAAGAAGGTAAGAAAGGACACCAAGAAGAAAGAAAAGAAGAGCAAGAACAACAACAACAAGAGCAAGAAGAAGAACAAGCACAAGGAGTAGCATTTTCCTCTGGCATTGAAAGAAAAGAGTAAGCACGCACATACACGCAAGCACGCATGCATACGCTCACGCGTTCATAGGCGTGCGTGCCCGTGTACCCATAGACACCTATACCTGTGAGTCCACGTGTATGTATACCACCACACGGTGGGTGTTCTTTGTAAGGACACGTTTCTCTTCCTAAAGACTTAGGGAGGGACAGGCAAAGTCACCGGAATCGCCACAGACGGCCTTGTCAGGAAACAGGAATAAAGGAAAGGCTCCAACCCCACGGAGACCTCGTCGTGATGTCGGCCGATGGACAGATGCACGAACCAAACCGGCCTGAACCCAGCAGAACTCCGGGCACATGTGTTTGGCAGGAACACAGAGAGGAGCGGGCGGGAAAGAGAAGAAGGCCGGTCAGCGTACTAGAAGGGCCCCAGAGAGTAAACCAGTGAAAAGATAGAAAGCGCCAAGGCCAGGAGCAAGTTGGCCTAGAAGTGTGAATACTCCCCAGGCAAAGAAAAGCATCTCAGCCGTAGCCTGTGCTTTCCTCGTGTCAGTGAGCACATACCAGCGTCAGACTGACTTGAGCACCTGCCCAAAGGCCCAGCCTCTTCAGGAAGAATTCTGTCTTAAAGCTAAGATTGCATTTTAATCAAACCGATGGCGCCTCAGCCCCCACTGGAGGCAAGGCAGACCATCTTGACTGATATGTTTCCACACAGAAGCTGATTACCCAGGAGAGGGATCAACGAAGTATATTTTCTGGAGGAGGAGGAGGGAGGGAGGGAGGAAGAAACTTAATGTCTGAACAAAGATGAATATTCTGGGGGCACTTTGGCCGGTCCGCAACCGGCCCGGGGTCGCAGCATTCCTGATCATCGTCCACTGCCTAGCCTATGAAATAAAAACCGAAAACCCGACTCTGAAACCGTAGGTGCGCTCCTCTCTCTGAGGTCGCCTGCACTTTCTAAGCTCATGCCTTCAAACTTTATCTCACACTCCCCTCTCTCCAAGTGTACACTTGCTCTCTTCCAATAAAACGGAAACCTCTCGGGGCGAGGGCGCCCCTCCTCCCTGAGGTGGCCTGCACTTTTCCTCTCTTTCAGTCACTTACAATAAAACGTTTGGTCTGCTGCTTCATTACCGTGTCTCTGCCCTTCCATTCTTTGTGGCGGCAGAGGCAAGAGCCGACCGAGGAAAATACACAACGCCCCCGCCCTACCCGCAAAGGTGTGCCAAGGCCACTCAAGGGAGGAAAGCCCTGACCGACTGCCTCCCTGCCCAAGGGGATCGGGGCGGTCAGACATCCACGCCCTCCTGGAAAAAGACGCCAGGGGCGGGGGTCGAGCCAGCCAGCCAGCGAGCGAGCAAAACCAACCTGCGGGACAATCTTCACCAAAGCCCCTTGACCTCACACATCACACACACACACACACCACCTGGAAACGGGTCCCCACGCTTCCCCCGTGCAAGTGCAGTGTGCAACCGGAACACCTGGGACACGCTTTTGGGGGGTGGGAGTTGGGGGGGTGGGCCGGCCCCCCAACCCACAAACTCCCCTTCGGGCCCCGCACCCTCCTAAACATGCCCTGTTTCTTGAGGCGGGCGGACACAGGGATCCCGTTCACCGGGCCCGGCTGCTGCTGGTGAAGCAGACTCCTCCTGTCCCTGTCCCAGGCCTCAGTCCAGTCCCCTCCTTCTGGCTCGCATCGGTCAGGGCTCACGAAGCCCTTTGATGTCTTCTGACATCCATCTCCACATCTCTCCTCTCTCTCTCTCTCTCTCTCTCTCTCTCTCTCTCTCTCTCTCTCTCTCTCTCTCTCTCTCCCTCCCTTCCTCCCTCTCCCTGTCGGTCCCCAGAGAGTTTTGGATTTGTCAGTGGGCAGCAGGGAGGAGAATCCTTGAAACTTGAAAAAGTTAAGCAGGCGCGCCACCTTCCGTCACCAGAAACCATGGGTCTGGAGGCTGTGACTATCTAGCCAAATCATACTCAGCTCATTTTACGTCCTGAGGAGTTAGCTTCATAACCATCCTGTTGGAAACCCTGTGACCGATGGGACAGAAAAGTGAGTGACAGCACCATTGGTGGCCAGACACAGCTGAACCAAAATATGTTAGAAAATCCCACGGGTTGAAAGCGAGGGCTCCGAAAAATCACTGCCAGCCCTCAGGGTAATGACGACCTAGAAGAACTTTGGCCACTAGGAGGAGCATTCCAACTAGAATCTAAGCAAAGTCTTCCAGATCCCAGCATAGCCTCGAAGAAAGCGTCGTTACAAAAAGCGAATGACAAATAAGCCTTGAGAGGATATGTATGAGGGGAGAAAATATGGGGGTGGGGAGATGTGAAGTCAGTGTGGGGGAGAAAGGAAGGACTGTAATGCTGAATGTAACTCCAACTGCTACTTTATTCCTTTCCACGGCCACCAAGGGGAAATCTGGTAGGGACCAGAGCCGGTAGATAGAGAGAGCATCCTGGGAGGACTGGCAGAAGCCCACATCTTTGCCGGAAGCAGCTCTTCCGAATCTGTGTCTGTAGGGTCCAAGCAAGGCAGGGAAGTAACACTGTCTCTTCCTTTCCAAATCCAGACATATTTGTTAAGGAGGAGCCTTGGTCTCCCAGGAATAGCCACTGCCTTCTTACCATTTCTTTCTTTCTCTTTCTTTCTTTCTTCCTTTCTTTCTTCCTTCCTTCCTTTCTTTCTCTGTCTCTGTCTCTCTCCCTCCCTTCTTTCTTTCTTTCATTGTTTCTCAGAACATCCTACACCTGGGCTTGGCTTTCTGCCTACCTGGCACCTATGGCAGGGTGGGTGGGGCGTCCATTCTTCCCTGCTGCTGTCTCTGCCAGTGGCTCTGGAGCCTAGGAAGGTCATGTCCTCTGCACCCTCTTTGGGGAGTTCCACTCCTTACACCCAATGGGGTGTTTTTCAATAGTGCCAAAGATATTTCACCTCTGTCCTGGCTGGAAACCGACAAGATATTTTCAAAGAAAGAAGACTGAGTAGTTTCGGAGTCACAACTTGACAAGATCGGAAGGTGATATTCAGCACCCCCTAGGAGTTTTCTGGTGAAGGGTCTTCTTGACCCTGAAGGACAGTGAGAAACTAGGTACCCAGAGGGAAAGAACCCCATGGAGGATAACGTAGGTGGAGAAAGCTAGGAAGCCTTTCCAGTGGCCACCCGATTCTTTGAGTTGACGATGCCAGGGTTCTTGTTTGTGAAGTCCAAGAATGAGTTTCACAGACACCCAAGGTAGGAGAGCCAGGGAGAGGCTTTCTTTGTTTAGAAATAAAGTGAGAGAGGTGGGGGGGGGTTGGGCGGAAGGGGCTCTTGGCTCACCCCAGGAGGGAACAAGAGAGCCTGCGGTGGTGTGTTGTCTAGGGGATTTAGAGGCAGTGGAGGATTTTTGAGAATTGAGGGCTTAGGGTGTGGACTTGCACCACCTGCCCTGTGCTGCCCTGCCCTCAAGATGGGCCGGCTGGGTTGCTGTCTGTCTGCCAGGGCTGTTGACAGTGAAGTCACGGGTTATGCTGAGATGCCTTTGCCGAACGCTCAAAACATTCAAGGCCGAGTCGCTCCTGGCCTTCTGACCTGGAACTGATCTCACTGAAGATGTCTACATTCCTAGTCTAGTGTCTCGACCCTAGAGAATTAGTGTGACCTCGACTCTGCATACCGCTGAACACAGAGTTTCGATAGGGACTTGACATGGATTGTGACATGGCTTCGACCGTGAATGTCTTGCCTTGCTTTCTCCGGAGGCCCTCACCCTACTCTGTCTAAGCCCACGGGTCCCTGTCTCATTCCCCCCTCTACAGATAGAGACCCTAGCTGCTGCTAGGGAAAGGGGGGCGACGACGACCGCTCTGGCTGCTTCATGCTGAGAAGGGGTGCACTAAAGGGCGCAGTCAGGTCTCCATCAGCGGTCAGTTGAGGAGGCCCTCGGAAGACGGGCACTTCTATTCCGGGTTCCATTTCTATGACTATTTGCAGTTTTATGGCCTCTAGGCAAGGTAGAACCAATGGCGTTATGAGGTTAAATAGCAACATCTGCAGTTGGATCTTCCATTCCGGAAGGACCAACGTGATGAGATGAAGAATGCGTGGTGGAATATGGGAACCGGAAAGAGCGAAACTTTAATAGAAATGATGGGGGGAGAAGAACAACAACTAACACATCTGGAGAATCGTAGCCAGATATTTTCTGGGGAAACTAGAATTCTGAATTCAGTTTATGTCCCCATGACTAGTACTAGGATGTAGTACAGATAAAGGCCGCGTGATTGAAACGATACTACTCTCCCCTAGAAAATAACTAATCTTTGGCTCGATTATTTGCATAAACGCATCCAGAAGAGCAATCGATTACGTAGGCTTTTTTAAATGGGCTTTGCTGGCACTTTTCACAAGGAATTTCAGATGGAACTTTCAAAGGCCCCGTGAGGCCAGATAGCCAAGCCAGACTCGCCATCGGGTTTTGCCTGCAGTACCTGTAGATTTGGGTGAATTCCTCCCTTCTCCAGGTCCCCGAGACATCCTGAGGTTCCCGTACCTGCCAGGAGGTGACCTTCCTCAGTCACCTCGTCAGGCTGCTGGGAACCCTATAAGCAAGGTACCAGGCCTGTTCTTCCAAGGGGCTTTGTTGGCTTTTGTCAGGTCTACCTTAGTTCCTTAAAGCTGTCCGTTCCTATCTGAGTTTACACACGTGCCTCTCAGGTATCCCATTCCAGTCAAAGCCTTGCGAATATCACCAGTGTTTTTAATGGGTCCTCTTACAGGGAAAGCAGATTCCTATTGAACTCATGCAAATAAACAGACTGCCAGGAAGTATCAAAATAGCCACGGAGAGTTTTTAAATTCTGGAGGGATCAGGTAGAAAGATAAAGTTTCAGTTCTGCTTATACAGGCAGTCATTTACTAAACTGTTGGCAGCTTATGGGCAACACTCGAAACAAAAAGCCACAAAATCATCTTCCTTAGTTTACGTAGTCGTCCTAGGTAACTAATACCTGTTCTGCTGAAATCTAGCTCTTGACTAGCTTAGGAGTAATAAAACAGTGACTAGAAATGACAAAAGACTGACAAATGACAACGGTTAAAGATCTGATGAGAGAGCTTACCCTAAGACAGTGGACATGAGGAAATTTGGATTATTTTTGTGACACAGAACATTCAGTCACAAAGTTTAGCATCATTCCCTTTGGCAGTGCTCTCCAGGTAAATAAATAAACAAATAAATAAATGTGTGCGTGCGTGCGTGCGTGCGTGCGTGTGTGTGTGTGTGTGTGTGTGTGTGTGTGTGTGTCAGTCAGATAAATAGGCCAAATTAGCCAAATATTTTCCCCGACGAGGAGAAAAAATTCCTCTGACAGGTTCCAGGGGCCCTCGGGAAAATATCAGAGTTAAGTAGAGGTATAAGCACCTTTTTGAACTTGATTCTGGGACGCCGTCAGAAGGAAGTTTCTTCGGCACTTGCCTCAATAAGATGATACGTTGCCAAGAAGCAATACTTATCCACTTAACCAGCATGACCACAAAATACCTCAAAGGCAAATACAGAAGGTTCCACAGTCGTGAGCAACGTTTAGCTTTTAGTCCTTTTACTGGGGGGATCTCATTTTCTTCAATACTCAGACGACTCCTTGAGACTTGAAGCATGAGAAACTGCTTTGATAAAACAATTAGAAAACCTTTTGCAATCTTTCAACACGAAGAGCAGCAGACTAACCGTTTGAGAAAACATTGTCTTTTTCGCCGAAAACAAAATTCGAATTTTGCCGTGTCCTTGATATCGAGACTCATTTGCTTTTATTTCACAGAGCATGACCATATCCGTTTTTCCACAAGCTTTCCACAACTTTCCTTACACATCCGTGTTCTCCCTCTTTAAAGAAACAGCTGTACTTTAGAACAAAGTTACTTCCTTTTATCCAAAGACCCGTTTTTTGTTCTTTTTTTAGCATGCACAAATGTTTTCCTCATGACTTCAAATACTTTTAGTTAAAATTCAAAATCGTTAGGAACTTGCAATTTTCAGTGAACACTGAGAAGTAGGCTATTGTAAGCCGTCACACTAGCATTCTTTAGATGGACAAATTTATGAGCACCTTGACTAATTTCTGGAATCGTGTGCTTTAAGGCACAGTCTCACTAAGCACAGAATATGTCTGAACTGAGCAAAACTTTAAGATTTTAGGTGACGACAAAAATTCTCAGGCTGTCGGTGGGATTACACACTGCAACACACAATTAGTATTGAGCTGTTCGCTTGCTACACACTTAGCCGACTCATTCTTCACTATGCCAAACCTTGACTGAATGTGAGACAGAGTCAAGCCTCTAATCATTTTATTCTGGGAAGATTTAGCAGATAACATCCACCTAAATGACTGCAGGTGAACGTAGGCAGCTGAAAATCCCAAGGACACGTCCCTTTCGGTTCCACTTAAATTAGCATTCACGCTTCACATCTTTTATTGGAATTTTCTGGAAGTTTTAGAACGTCCAATTTTCACAAGCGCTTGTCTGTAAATCCATTTTATTAGTACCATCCGGAGGTAGAAATAGATTTCTCATTGACCCACTTAGACACACACACCAACATACAGATTGAGATGTAATGTACTACAGCTAGCAATACTTTTCATGAGAGAACATATACACAGACAGACAGATAAACCGACACAAAGATTTGAGTTACTAATATATCCAATTGCCTTGCTTCCTTTTAGCTCATTTGACCCAAAGTGTCTCAGTTCTCAAGAATACACTCTGAAGGTGAGCAGTTGACATAACTGGGTAAAGGTTTCGACGGCCCCAGACTAACAGGGCTGAATGAAGGCTCTGAAATGATAGGGACTGTGTGTGTCCAGGGGGCTGGAAATAAAATGCAAGTACCATTCTAGCACCAGTCACTGAAAGCCAGGCCGTGCTGCGGAAGACAGATTTCTTCCGTTTTGGGGAGTCTAGTTTAAAAACAAAAGAGAACCTCCAAAATTTTGAAGATAATGAGCTCAATAAGTAGACTAGGTTTTCACCAAAAAGATTTAGAGAACGAGTCCCCTATTGTAGTAGTTCACAGGACTTTTGACTATTTTCTTTCCTTGCATTAAAATAGATTTGGCTGCATCACCTTATCAGACTGTCTACTTCTCTTGGGGGCCAAGCCTCTCCGTTCGAGAGTTTGTATTGAGGTCAGGCTTGTGGGCAGAAGAGAAGACACTTCTTCCTTTTCAGGCTCTGGGGACCGACATCCCTCCCAGTTCTTTAGAAAGGCAAGCCAGAGGCGTGTGTGTCTGGCTTTAACTTGAAGAGGAAGCTCCCACCTGGGAGAGAGAAAGACAGCCGTGCGACACACCCGGTCGGTCGGTCGGTCGGTCGGTCGGTCGGTCGGTCGGTCGGCCTTTTCTCTGTGGGAGGGCGTCCCCTCGCTTCGCCCTGGAGCCTGGAAAGATTTAGCAGATACCATCCACTTCAATGCCTGCCGGTAAACTTAGGCAGCTGATTGTAGCAAGGACACGTCCATTTCGGTTCCACTTAAATCAGCCTTCGTGCTTAACATAACATCTTTTATTAGAATTTTCTGGAAGTTTTAGAACGATTGGTCATCACCTCCTCTGCCAGGCCCACTGGACTTGAGCACTCCTTACCAGCGTGGCCTGCACCTTGCCTCGATTCCCCTCTTGCCTTCCCACTGAGCAAGAGTCGCCTCGGAGCTCTGGATCTCGTGGGACCTTACCAGTGTGCTCCTCCTTTACGCCTTTTGGGAGTTTGGCTAGTTTTTGTGTACCCGCCCAGAAGTGGCACTCTTAGAGGATGCCAGGTAGTCAACAGTTCCCCTAGTTCCGTTGGATGCCTCGCTGGAAACTGGTTCACCCAGAGCCAGAGAAATGAAAGTCCAGGAGACTGAAAGTAGACCCGAGTGTTCCTATCCTATCCCAGTCTGGAACTCTGGGCTGCTGCTGCTGCTGCTGCTGCTGCTGCTGCTGCTGCTGCTGCTGCAAGTCCCGTGTGTCCCGTCCACGGTGACAGCACAGCACGTCAACCTCACGCATGAAAGTAGATGACTCTCCCGATGAGAGGTGGAAGCTGATTTTCCTCACCAGAAATGGTTTACAGAGTCAACGTGCTAACGTGTAAGAGGCAGAGGCAGGCACCAAGAGAAAGAGACAAACAGTTCCTTCCGTCACTTGCAGTTTTTTTTCACTAGATCGTAAACTCCATAGGAAGGAGAACCATTTCCTTAGCTCTAATGCCTGGTCCAGACTAGCGACTGAAAACATATTTGGAGTGAACTGAACTCTGCATTGACTTTTTTTTTTCCTTTGGTGTTGTCGTTTAGGTCCTTGGAACGCGGCAACCATTTTCGTGGCATTTCAGCAAGATGTCTCCACGGGATTACCAGAACTCCAATTTTGACTCTGATGTAAAATGTACATGTAGGTGCATTAAACTATCCGGGTGCCAGTGAGTCTACTGCAAACTCTTCCTCTCTGATTCTGATGCTTGATCCTTTAAGAGGCAGTTTTCGCACGGCTGCCCAAACGGCCTACATACGTGAGGGCTCGATGTGGACAAGCTTACTGAGAGTTCATAGGAAATCTTTCCTTGTGAACATTTTACTGACCCGGGTATTCGTCTCGTTGATTTACACTGCACATACCAGACAGGTAGGGTCTTTAAAAGTCCATATTTCTGCTTTGCTTTTCACGTTGAAAGAGTCCCAGTATTTTGGCCAAAGTATATACTTCAGGGAGTCCTTTTTTGTTTTTGTTTTTTGTGCCCACCCACCAGCCACCCCGTACACTGTATTGACATCCGTGAAAAGTGTATCTCACATGTGTGTGGGGGTGGTGGGGGTGGGGGTGGGGGCGGGGGTTCAAAGTGCACATCCAAATATTGGAAGTCTGATACACTGCACTGTGTTCTGGAATAAGATGTAATATGCTCGCACCAGGATCACACAGACGGTATGCATCTGTAATAACTTCTCTGGAACCTATTCTATAGATTAAGATTCTTCTATTCAAACAAATACAAATATCAGATACGCTTCAGAGGAGTTGATGATGCTAACGGTCTAAGATTCAGAAATGAGAGGAGGCAAAATTACTACCTCTGAAACTTGGAGAAACGAGGCACATAAATATCCGTCATGTAGCTGATAGGTATCCAGGATAGCCACACAAGATCGACGTCAAACCTCCATGGGGGTGGGGGGGAAACGCTTTTGAAAGGTGAAAATAACCCGCGACTCAATGGCACAGCACACAGGCTGCTGTCCATTTATGCAGACACTTCCTGTCAGGAAGGATGGATCCAAGATCTGTCCATGAAAACCAAAGCAAAGGAAAGACTCGTGGATACCAGAGCAGACAAGAAGCACACACAGCAGAGGTCGAAACATGCGTTCATGCTAGAATCCAAACTTCTGATTGCGTGCCGTGTCACTGACGGAGGGCTCGCTGGAAATCCAGACGATGGTGCAAGAATCCGGGAAGGGTGATTCACAGGCGAGCATCCCGGAATAGTCCTTTTCCCCCTGACGAGCTACTTCCTCTCACCAGTCACCCGAGAACTGTACACGGAAACAACCTTGAGATACCGTGGCACTGCCATTCGATGGGCGGACGTATGTGAAAATCTAACCGAACCCCGATGCTTACCACGTTGCTGAGTTTGGAGCCGTGGGCTCTCTCGTCTCTGCTGGCGGCAGGGAGACTTCTGCGATCACCTCGGAGAGTGGTCCGCAACACCTAGTTTATTTGGAGATGCCAATGCACTCACCCATCCTGTGGGCATCGTAGGCGACGGTCATTCTCGCCATGCCAACTCTCCTCACGGAGACGTGTCCAGAAAGTTCACTGCAGTACTGCTGTTTTAACTGTGGAACCCTGGAACCAGTGCCCATTAGCAAATGGACCGTGCAAGAGGTTTGTTTGTCATCTTTGGTTGCCGACACGAATGAGTACAAGGTACGTGTATTACTTTGGCTTCCCCTCAGGAACCATGATGAGTTAAGAAATGGCCAAGCGATGTGCCCTGTGAGAAGGTTTCGTCGTTTCAGAACATGCCAAGCAAGACTGCTGTGACACATATACTAAAAGCCTAAGAACACACACGGGAAGGGTGAACACCCCAATCTGGCTCATGTTTACCTCCGCAGAAACAGGAGGCAAATGGGCTCAAGTGATGCACGGGAGGCCTCCATCGCCTCTGCCACGTGTTACTTCTTCCTGAAAACATATTCCATATGAGAAAAGTGGGTTTATGAAAGCTGAGTGGTGGTCGTTCTCCACACATTTTTGATATGCTTGCTACTTAACAACAGAAACCAAAATTTTATAGATTAAGGGGGAAAAAAAAAACAGGAAGTGATGTCTCGGCAAGCTAAGAATCCTTCTAAGTGTCACAAAAGCCACTGGCAATAATAAATACAGGAAACATCTCTGTATGCAGGAAAAGTGGGACGTATGCTTTATGCTTTCAGTCAAAGAAGGTATGAGACACAGAAATGCATTTTCACTGGGGGGGGGAGGGGAGGAGGAAGGGGGTTGGAGGGAGAGGGAGGGGCTGGTGGCAGAAAGGAAAGAGGGAAGGAAGAGAGGAATTGAGAGAGGAAAAGAAATGGTGTCCTAAAAGTGTGAGAGGCTGGTTCCTGAAAAAAGGAAATCTTTGGACGAAAGCTGAACATAAAGAAGAAAGTTGCAGAAGGGCTGTGAAAAGGAACCTTGGGAAAAGAATCGACGTGTGTGATCAGGCCAGCTACGATCTAAATGAGTTTCTTTAAGATGATTTTTAATAGCAGAAGTAAGCTGGCACAAGAATAAAATCTAGTTTTCTCTGTGTCAGGAAGACAAAGTGTCCTGGGACTATTGGTCTGCTCTTCCTATGTGAGAGACTGTGAAAGGGCTGGTGTGTGTGTGTGTGTGTGTGTGTGTGTGTGTGTGTGTGTGTGTGTGTGTGTGTGTGTGTGTGTGTGTGTGTGTGTGTGTGTGTTGTGTGTGTTGTGTGTGTGTTGTGTGTGTTGTGTGTGTTGTGTGTGATGTGTGTGCATTGCCTTTAAAGGCATCGACTTTTCAAACGATTTTCCTGTGCTGGGTGTTGCCTTCATTGGGTCTTTCATTCGTTAAGAAAATGGAGTGTGGTGTGCTTCCTAGTAAAAGAGCTGAGTTTTGCCAGCAACCGGGTCCCCTCCCGTATTTTGCCTGTGAAGACTTTCATTGTCCCTCTGGGCACACAGACAGCCAAGCATCTTTTTTCACAGTGTAGGAATGAATTAGCATGAGAATGGCCATCTTAAGGGCCAAAGAGCCGTTTTCTGAGTGCAGGACTCAGGAAAGGAGGAACTGGGTAAGGCTTGATAAACAGGTGTTGAAGAACAAGTTAATCATGGACACCGGGTTGCGGGCGGTTGCGACTCTGGTCAGCTTATCTTGCTGAACCACCCTAACATTTGAGGAGTGGTCTTATCTTGCTTTTGCTTAACCCCCAGGATGTAGCACAAGCCAAAATTTATGGAAAGTTACTGTGAGTCAGTGCTTTTCGAAAATGCCATAGAAACCCCTGGCTTTGAGTGCTCTGGGTCCTTGTGGAAACCCGCTGCGTCGGGCAGACACTTGGACCCCAGCTAGCTGGAAATAAACCTCGCTGTGTGACTTGCATTATCTTCTGTCTATTTGAAGAGGTGGTGGTCGACTCCGGACCCTAACCACAGTTATCCTAGTCTACGGAGTGTGTAAGTAAGTGCGAGTGAGAAAGAGAGGGAGAGGGAGCTGGAGAGGAGAGGGGGAGGGAGGGAGAGGAGAGGAGAGGAGAGGAGAGGAGAGGAGAGGAGAGGAGAGGAGAGGAGAGGAGAGGAGAGGGCGAGGGGGAGGCGGAGGGAGGGAAGAAACCAGAAACCTGTGTTGATACTTCAGACAAACTTACTCCAGTCCAATTCTAAGTGGCTAAACTGGTTTTGATTGTGTGAAGTTTCCACGGGAAACACTGTCCGACAAGATAGGCCTACAAAGCTTTCTGTGTGCTCTGTTTGTAGGTAGGGGTCCATCACTGCTTTGGAAATGATGTGGAACTCCTAGAAATCGGGAACGTTCTAGTCTCATCGGATCCCTGACGATGATGATTCTGTTACCCCACGATACGGCTGTCATCCAAACGGAGGCTCCCGTGGAAGGAACGAAACCTGGGCTTTGGGGACATGCCCTAGCTGACTGGCCCACCAAGGTGGCAGCAGCCACCGAATCCATAAAGCTGGTGGCCCAGGTGGATCCAGTGCATGCCTCTCTCCTACCAGCACACCAAACCCGATCCGAACCCCCTGGCTGTCAGACGCTCGACATCCTGATGTCTCTGCGACACAGAAGCAGCCTGGTCCCGACTCAGAGAGACATGAAGACGGGCTCCTTGGTGGGTGGGTGGGTGGGTGGGTGGTTGCAGACATCCACAGTCGGTCAGGGCCGTGGGAAACCCAATCCAACCCGGACAGTTTGTGTGCTGCCCAAAGAGACGGCTCAGCTCACCCCCACCCACAGAAGTTCTTTCCAACCTCACACGTTGACATATGTCCAAGTACTTCCTGTGATGCCCCGTGGAGCCAGAGCCCAGGGAGTCGACGCCTGGATCCGTGTTAACTAACCTTTAAACCCCCCACCCCCACCCCCCAAAATAAAATATAAAATAAAATGAAATGAAATATTACAAAGTGGGGGTGGGGGTGGGGGTGGGGGTGGGGGTGGGGGTGGGGTCAGGGGGAAGGCTAATCCACCTAGTGACCCGTCCGTCCGGCACTCCCGATCTGCCATCTCCGATTCCGCATGACTAGGAAGGGAAGCAGCCGCCGCTGCCATCGCAGAGCGGACCGCTTCCACCTAAGGGTCCGGACCAGGCCTGTGTGTCCTGAGAGATTCACAACCACCCTCCTTCGTATCCCTTAGATTTCCTCTCCTGTCGTCATCCTTCTGAGCACTGCACATGAGGCGTGGGGTCCCGGAAATCTCAAGCCCAGGCACCCTCCTGAAATGCCTAAAACGGTGGGGTTTCATCGGGCTGTCGCTCTTATACCAATAAGGGCCCTGAGGGATCCAACCCCGACTTAGGGGAGACGGCAGAATGACGGTCGGGGTCACGGGGCTCGTGGATGAAAACCGTCTTACCGACGGTCTGTGTTGCTCTACCGTCACGGGTGCTTGGTGTTATTTCATGGAACCTTCGTACCCGTTGTTCCTCGCCATGATGTCAGCCTGGGAACGAAACCACAGACAGCACAATGCTTGCCTGCTGGACAGAGCGAATGAGCCATCTAGGCCTTTCCCTGAAAAAGATGCTCTTCCTTAAGGAAAGGAAATTGAGGATCCCTGATGAGGACAGTTGACGGATAGATAGTATAGTTCATCCTCTTCTCTCTCTCCCTCTCTCCCCCTCTCCCTCTCCCTCTGTCTCTGTCTCTCTCTGGCTCTCCCTCCCCGCTCCCCTCAGCCCCCACCCCCTTCCTCTTCCCCTATTTCTTCCTTCCTTCCGTCTTGTCTTGTTGCTGCCCTGGACTTGTCACGGGCCGGGAATATCTCATCTCATCCGAAGTCATGTTTCAATCGCCCTCCTCCGAGGGGCATGACCTCCTTGGGAATGAGCTTTCCTAGCAACAGGGGACGGACGATGCCCTGACCATAAAAGGGCCTAGGTAAAATAGAAACATAAAACACACGTTACAGCTCTACAAAAGATCGTGACGAAAAGGGGGAGTGGGGGGCTGGTTAGGAAGGGGTGAGACAGCCAGCCCAAATCAAGCCACAGGACAGAGGGCTGCGGAACGGGGGCCGGGGGGACAGGGAGAGGATGCCGCTGGCCACCGGCTAGGCCGGCCAGGGGCCAGGTCGCTCAGTGGCCAGCTCCACATTTCTGACATGCAGTCGTTGCGGCCACTGTCCAGACGGACCCCAGAACCACTGCACCCCCCGCCCACACACCTTGTGTGGGACCAGCGTCTGGCCATCCCCCACGAGTCGTCTACCAGCCTTGTCTATGGACTGACTGACCAACCAACCACCCGTTCCCGGGCTCGCCCCGCTGGAGCCAGCCATCGTCCCAGGGGAAGGGAAACGACTATTTTTTTTTTTTTTTCCCCCTGGAGGCGGGTGTCCCCGGCCCCGCACCCTCCTAACCACGCCCCGTTTCTTGAGGCGGGTGGACATAGCGTTCCCGTGAACCGGGCCTGCCTGCTGGCGAAGCAGACCATTCTCGTCCCCATCCCAGGCCTCAAGTCCAGTCCTCCTCCCGGCTGGCTAGCATCTGTCAGGGCTCAAGAAGCCTTTCCGTCTCCGAGATCCGTCCTCTCGGTCGCTCTCCTGAGAGTTCTGAGGACTTGTCAGCGAGGAGGGGAGTTTGGCTTTGCTCATCCCCACCAAGGGTACCCTAGAACATCAACTGTTCTGTTCGAAAACACACTTGGGCCAAGGTCCCTGGCCAGCAGATCCCCTCGGCTTGAGGAAGTGATCTCTGAATCAGGCAAGCACGCCACCTAGTGACGAGAGAGAGAAGAGAGACGACAGAAAGGGAGGGTTTTTCTCAAGGCAGGGCAAGGAAGGAAGGAAGGAAGGAAGTCTTCCAAAGAAAACGGTTGTTATTTTTATTATGATTTTGGATGGGGTCACCTCCACGTGGGGACGAAAGTCTCCTCCTCCATCTCCCAGGTGGGTGGTTCCACCTTCTTGTGGGTGGGGAGGCATCCATGACCTATGTCTCTGACCGACCCAGGCTCAACCAGAAAATTCCTGACTGTCTGTCTCCCTGGCTAGAGTCGGGGCTGGGGTGGGCTGGGGGAGTGGGAGCGACCATGACGTGAGGCATGAAGCCGCGCTGCTGGGGTGAGTCCGCCTAGCCAAAGCGACCCCGCTGTCGGGCATGTGTTTTTCTTGCCCTTGCCCGCAGGTCCCAGAACGAACGGATCGAGCGGCCAGGGGCGGCAGGGCGGGGCCGCCGCCGCCACCGCCGCCCCCCAGCCTCAGTCCCCGGGCAGGCTGACGGTCACATCCGGGTCCCGCCCCCACCCCCACCCCCACCCGTTCCCCTCTGCCCTCTTCTCATTCAGAGGAAGGGGAAGGCGGGAGGTCACCGAACAGCCCTCCCTGTGTCGTCCACAAGCATCTCATCCCCTTGACCCCGCTCCGTCTGAGATACCAACTCGGCTTTTCCCCTGTGCAATTTCCCCGGGGACCAGGAGTTTAGTTCACCCCCCCCCCTCGGCACGAAACCCCCAGCTTTCGGTTCCCACCGAGTCAGCCGGGCTCACTCGGGAGTGGGGGAGGGGAGGGTCAGGGACGATCGACTTCAGCGGGCTTCCTTCAATCGCTCCTTTCAAATGCAGAAACTTCCCCCCGGTCCAATTCAATGGGAGCATTTGACTTCCCCCTCGGGGCTTCTCTCCATTGAATGTCTCTCTTCAACTCCCCCACCCACAGGCTGCAGCATGCAAATGGCGGGGGGTGGGGGTGGGGGATGGGGGATAAGGGCGGGATCTCTTGAGATACGCCCCTGAAAGCGGAGACCGAACTCAGCCTCCCTTTCGTAACCCAGGCAACCCCGTGAACCCTTTGAGAATCCTGGGCGTGGAGGCTGACGCCATACAAGATGTCTTCCCTGGAAGGGTCGGGGTGGGGCTGTGGGGGTGCTGAGGGCGGTTGGTGTGTGTGTGTGTGTGTGTGTGTGTGTGACCATCCGAGTCAAAGGGGTTGGGGAAGGGAGGGGCCGGACGCGCTTTGCAGATCTCGTCGCCGGTTCGCATTCCTAGGCCGTACCCAGGCTCAGAGGGAGTGATCAGGGCCGAGGGAGGCCTGGCAGGGGGTGGCTCCTCCACCCTGGCTTGTGGGCCCAGAGATCACACTCACTCCTAAAGCAACGCTGTTCTAGGACCGGGTTTTCATCGTCCATCATCTTCCAGATCGATGGGGCTCCCGGCCCCCACCGCCACCGCTCCCCGCGGGAAGTCCTTGGTGTCATCCCACACGTTCACGGTGTTGTTTGGGCAGCCACATCTGGGGAGGTCTCTCTCCCTGTGCAGTAGGTGAAACTGTCAGGGGGAAGCGTTGTGTATTGCGCTCGGTTTTGGTCCCTCCCCGCCGCCAACAAGAATCGAAGGGCAGAGACACAGTCATGAAGCACAGTACAAGTTTTATTGATAGTTACCTAAAGAGTGAAGAAGTGTGGACGGCCTCAGGGAGGAGAGGCAACCTGAAAGGTTTATTATGTTTTATTGAAAGAGAGCAAGTTGGAGAAAGGGGTGGCTGAGGGAGCCATGCCATTCAAGCTGTGTAGCAAAACTCAGGCTGGAAGAAGACCCCCACGAAGCAGGGGCCTTTGCAGCCGGCTCCCCCTATTACCCACCTTGATTTCGCTTTTTTTTTATTATACTCTTGGCCTTGCTTTGACCTGCCTTTTCGCTAAGGGTTAACTAACCTCTGCCGAGCAGTGTGGAAAGGATGAGAACATAAGTTTCCCAGGAGCTTTTCAGGACAGTGCTCCTGAAGAACGGAACACGCCGGGGCCCAATGGCGATCTCAGCATAAAGTACCGAAACCTACCGTCAGTCAAACATTGACCACCCCATTTCCACTGAGAATACCCCCCTTTTATTGTTACCATGCTAGTGAAACTAGTGATGGAGAGTTTTATAGAAATAGAGTTACGAGAGAATATTGACTTGAATAACCCTGTCTGACACTTCATCAATCTTCTCATCTTTTCTTCCTTCCCTCTGCTACTTCTATTAGCTTTTTTTCTTCCTTCCTTCCTTCCTTCCTTCCTTCCTTCCTTCCTTCCTTCCTTCCTTCCTTCCTTCCTTCCTTCCTTCCTTCCTTCCTTCCTCCCTCCCTCCCTCCCTCCCTCCTTCCTTCCTTCCTTCCTTCCTCCCTCCCTCCCTCCCTCCCTCATGACAGCCCTTGACTAGCATTTGTGCCTTACACGTGAAATCAACAAATCCCATAATTTTTCAAGAAGTAAAGATACTGCAAGACAAGTGCTGGGCCTGGAAGCCACAGGGCATACATCTGCCAAGAAGGAAAAAGCTAACCTTTTCCAAGAATATGGCTTCTCTCTCACTTACCAGCTTTACATCTCCCTGTATGGCCCCGGAAGATGGCTGGCTAGCCAGAGACGGGTAAGATTCGTCAAGGGAGGAACAACCTAAGACAGGCACGGTCGTAGGCAGGGGGGCCGGCAGGCAAGAAAATGGGGACCAACAGAGGGGAGGCTTAGAACCTCCCCCCTCCCCCCACCCCCCAGGGTTGAGAGAAACCTTCTGCAACCTTGGATGTTTTGCTGCCCTCGTCTGGTTTGGATTAAGACCTAGTCTATAGGCACAAACCTGATCATCGACACTTGCTCTCTTACCGCACTCAATCATGCCTTCCTTCTATCTATCTCTTGCATTTACCTACTACGTCAATATTTTATTAGAATTACATATCAAGTATAAAAAAAAAAAAGAATAATCGTACATCATACTTGACTTGATTGTTTATAGTTAACACACAGAAATAGTTTCTATGATATGAATGCCCTTGCATCGTTCACCATGTAAGAACTTGTTTAGTCCCTTCGGTAGTGGAGTCATGGCGACCTGTGTCTTATGTCAGGGAGATGTCGGTATCCACACAGAGGAAGGGGAAATGTAGTTTGCTGCTTACTGTGCCCTACAGAGGGGTGTATAATGAAGATATGAGTTTATGATTTTAGATTGATTATAAATTTATTAAAACTTGTAAGAATATTTTTGTGGGAAAGAAAGAATCCTAGCTCACTGTGGCAGTAGGTGACCTGAATTTCACCCTAAGCTGATAGACTCCGTAGTCGCTGCTACATACTGCAAGCTCCTACGGTGGTCCCATGCACTTAGAAACCGCGTCGCATAGAAACGTAAAACACAACAGAGTCCACGTTGCTAGGAAAAGTTTCTGTCAAGGAACAGAAAAATGATCACCTGTCTAACACTTGACCAACCATGACTAGATCAGAAAGAAGAAGAAGAAGAAGAAGAAGAAAAACTTGCTCATACCTATCAATCAATTGTCTATACCAATTAATCCACAGAAAAAAAAATATTCATATCCTTGTGCAAAATGGTATAAATAAAGCTGTCATCGGCACTTTGTCGGGAGATCACCTCCATCTGACTCTGTGTCCTGTCTCTCTGTGCACCGACTCCGTCTCATCCTTTTGGGCTTCACAACCCCCGCCCACCCCACCCCACCCACCCCCACTGGAGCTGGACTTTGGAAGGGCAGGTGAAGAGAGAGAGAGAGAGAGAGAGAGAGAGAGAGAGAGAGAGAGAGAGGCAGTGACTTGGGGAGACAGACTAACTGAGAGTGACTGAGTGACCGACTGAGAGTGACTGAGTCTCACTGGTGACTGAGAGTGACAGGCAGACTGACTGACGGAGTGGTGAGTGAGACCGACTCGAGGGACAAACTGCCTGAAACTGAGTGACTGACTGACCTGAAAGAAAAAAAAAAAAAAAAAAAGGACCTACCTGTCACTCGGTCTCGGTCGCCGTAGCTGGCGTGGGCGGTGACATGTAGAGCAGCGAACAGGAGGGAGGGTGTTCACTCCGGGGAGGTTTGATTCCCGTCCACAGCCGAAACGGTCCTGAGGTTCGCAGCGTCGTCCCTGCCCATGACGTCATCGCGGAGCGACTCACGTCCGTCCCACTCACAGCACATGCGTCGCGCCGCACGCGCGCCCGCTCAGCCCGCTGGTCGACCCGGCCTTGTGAGCAGAGACTTGAGTGACTGACCTGAAAGAAAAAATAATAATAATAAAAATGGATCTACCTGTCATTCGGTCCCGGTCTCGGTCTCGGTCTCGGTAGCTCGCGAGGGGCGGTGACATGTAGGGCAGCGAACGGGAGGGAGCGTGATCACTCCGTGGAGGTTGGATTCCCGTCCCCAGCCGAAACGGTCCCGAGGTTTGCAGCGTCGCCCCTGCCCGTGACGTCATCTCCAAGCGACTCACATACGTCGCACTCAGCACGTACGGTGCGCCGCACGCGCGCGTCTGCTCAGCTCGCTGGTCAACCCAGCCAGGCGAGCCACACACGCGCGCCCAGTCGGCTCGCTGGTCGACCCGGGAGGCTGAGGGAAAAGGAATGGAAAGGAAACAAGAGG